>NC_087378.1:1175000-1186824 GCF_963675165.1 Halichondria panicea | reverse complement strand
AAAATTGGCACATGCATGTACTATAGCACAGAATCACATGCTATGACCATATCTATACATTGATCTATGAGGGAATTATTTGTGGTGGCTCATGTGACAGTTGTGTGTGTGTAGAGACTGTACTAGTAGAGACTAGACCACAAAAAAGTAGGGTGTTAACTTTCTCAAAAAGTATGGCACACAATCCACCTAGAATAGAAATATACAAGTCACCAGAGGGGAAGCTAGGCATTGGAGCATATGGAGCTGTGTACAGAGCAAAATTAAATGAGCTACCATGTGCGGCTAAAATCCTCCACCCTATTCTTTTGGAAACCAATGATCCAAGCGGACAAAAAATCGTGGAGAGATTCTATCAAGAATGTGAGCTCATGAGAAACATAACACACCCCAACATAGTCCAGTACCTAGATGTCACCATGGACCCCGACTCAGGCCTACCCGTCTTGTTAATGGAGCTACTCGATGAAAGCCTCACTAACTATTTCGACAGAGTCCAGAGGCCCCCTCCTTACCACACCCAGGTGAACTTGAGTCACGATATAGCACTGGCCATTGCACACCTTCACTCCAAAGGCATTGTCCACAGAGACCTCTCCAGCAACAACGTGCTGCTCATTGCAGGCTCTAAGGCAAAGGTGTCCGACTTCGGAATGTCCAAACTACTCAATGTTAGTGGAAACTTTTCTCGCCACTCTCTCACACAATTACCCGGCACACAAGCCTTCATGCCACCCGAAGCTTTCTTTGAGCCTCCTAATTACTCGAGCATGATTGACTGTTTCTCCGTTGGCCCTCTGATCATCCAGCTGATAACAGCAAAGTTTCCTGATCCAGGACCACGCTTCACCATGGTACCCGATGAGCGCTCACCCGTAGGAACCACTCAAATGCCCGTCTTGGAGGAAAACCGCCGAATGAACCACATAGCCCTGATCAATCCGTCCCACTCTCTCCTGCCAATAGCCAGACAATGTCTCGAGTACCAACCAGACGTGAGGATAACAGCTCAGCAGCTGTGTCGCCAGGTGGCTCAACTCAAAGAGCAACAGGTGTACATAGAGAGCAAAGAACTACCAGTACACGGAGATATTGAGAATGAATTTCAAAGTGCATTAGCTGCAAAACAGAATCAAATTGAGCGATTACAACAACACCTTCACGACGAAACACAACATAAAGAGGAGATCATTGAGCAGCTAAAACGAAAACAGAGCGAGCTATCAGAAAAAGAAACACAAGTCGAGACACTAGCTCTAGCAATATCAAACAAGACATCTGAGCTATCGAAAAAAGAAGCAGAACTATTGGAAAAAGAAAATATAAGTCAGCAGTTTCAAGAGAGGTTAGCAAAGGCTACGGAAACCATAAAAGAACGAGAGAAAAATATTGACAATCTTACGGAGGAGCTAAGAGAAACTGAACCAAAAAAACAGAGCTTAGAAACGCCCGAAATATGTCCAGAGTCTGACCAAGTGCCACTAGAGTCCATTGTCCCACTAAAATGGAGAAGAGGAGCGAACGCAATCTGCAAAATGTATCATGGGTCAACAGCAGTAGACGGCAGTTTAGTGTACTTCAAAAATGGACAGAACAAGTACATTTACCAATACAACATAGACCTAGAAACTTGGCAAAAAATTCAAAATTGCCCAAGATACGGATTCTCACTAGCGCTAATTGGAGGGGTTCTAACAGCTGTGGGGGGCACTGATGCATACGCAAAAGAAACAAACACGCTTTTAAGCTTTGTTTACGAGAATGGCAGTACAAAATGGACGGAAAAATACCCGGCAATGCCAACTAAACGCACCAACACAACTGCAGTAGCTAACGGTCACCTTCTTATAGTCATAGGAGGAGTGGTGGATGGAAAACATCAAATCTCAACAGTTGAACTGTTGGACTTACCGAAAGGTCAATGGTACAAGGCGTGTGATCTCCCCCACATTGTGTACCAGCCCTCAGCGACAATTTGTGGAGACAGCATCTACTTGACTGGCTGGAAAGACCCCGAGAACCATCCCTCCACCGGAGTACTGACAGCGTCCCTGACTATGCTAAGAGAGCACGCTACACTACATTCCTTTGGAGGTTGGCTTTCGTCCCTAACCGGACCTAGACAACCACCATTCGAGCTGATATGGGGGAAGCTAGCCGAACTGCCTGTAATAGATTCTACTTGTGCAACAATCAATGGCGACCAACTACTGGCTATTGGTGGAGAAACAACCGACACCAAGCAATATACAAGTGCTGTCTACCACTACGACGTGATGAATAATATGTGGGTGAAGATATCTGATATGATAAGAGGTCGATCGAGTTGCCTTGTTGCCGTGGTATCAACAAACAAAGTGATTGTAGTGGGAGGGTTCACAGGTCCGGGGATATTCACAGATGCAGTAGACATTGGGTGCTTTAATTGAGTTTCCGCTTCACATTATTATTTTTACATACATGTACACTTCTTTATACTATAATTAGGTACCAGTTTCACAATAATCATATAATTATAATAATATTTCATGAAATGCATACATGAGCGTAAGGAGAGGAATAAATGTGTTCTTTATATGGACATCAGATAATTACAATGTCCAAGATTCAGATCACCCATTTCGGTACTGAAGTATAATATTTTCCCTCAGTTTGGGCCCATTAATTAGTAACCCAACCCAACACAATGTTTACTGTACAAGTATTGTACCTAACACGATACAATCAAAAGCTATTGTAAATACGAGTGTAGGTCGACAGCTATTATATATAGTACACACCTTTGATATTGCCTTCTTCACTCTCTCCTGGGTTGCCAGGGTTACCTGTAGTTACGACAGTGCTGTCTTGTGACAACTGAACAGGATCAGAACAGTACATTGCCTGCAAGACACAAATAGCTCAGCTTTGAAAAAATTTCTGACATTCTTTCTTACCTTCTTTTTTGACGATTTCTTTTTCTTCTCTTTTTTGTTTTGCCTGCTGAACTTTCTGGCCCAGACGTCTGGTTCTATCTTCAAGAATACTGGGCAAGGAGGGTCACAGCTGTGTGTGTGTGTGTGTGTGTGTGTGTGTGTGTGTGTGTGTGTGTGTGTGTGTGTGTGTGTGTGTCTGTGTGTGTGGCAGGGTCATTATTGGTAAGTAATGAGAAAGCAATGCTTGCACGAACGAAATAGTGTATAGACTAGTGTATACGTACATGCATACCTGTCAGAGGAACTCATCTCTACACTGTAGAAGTTCAGCACACTGCATTGCTGCTGTATTCTAGAGCGCTGGAGAGTCCTACATGTATATATAAGAAAAATGTGTCAATAAAAACAGTAGTTTTTCAACACTCATGCACCTTCTTCGCAGCATCTCTTCTTCAGTGAGCCAATTCTCTTGTTTAGTTTCCTGCTCCTCTGGATCTGCCATAGCGCTGACCTCTTCTTGACCATGACCCACGCCATTGCTTACACATTCAAGCACATCTGGTTCTTTAGAGCTGATCTCCTCTTGACCTTCCTCTTGACCGTGAGCCACGCCATTGCTTAAACATTCCAGTACATCTGGTTCTGCCATAGCGCTGACCTCTTCTTGACTGTGAGCTACGCCATTGCTTACACATTCAAGCACATCTGGTTCTTCGATCAACGGGTGAGAAGAAGCATTCATCATGAGTGTTGAAGGTTTGTTAATCGTGAGGTCTACAGTGTCCTCAGTTAGGGGGATGATGGTCTCAGTGGATGGTTGGTCTATATCAGGTGTGCCATTATGGTCAAGGTGGGTGGGTTGAACTGGTTGAGGGTCATCGGAGGTTATCTGGGGCTCGGGGTGGGTATGGTCTTCAATGATAGAGGCGGGATCAGCATCCTATAGGCAAAATAAATCTCTGTGCCCACATGTAACATGTACGATCATTCATTTTGCTAAAGTATACGCAAGTTATCTTACACACTATATTAAATTAAGACGCAATTAAATTCTGCATAAACATTTTTTAGAAAGCTAACAAGAAAAGAGCTAATAAAAATGCACTTAAAAATTTTTTAGAGTCTCAGTTCAAATGTTTCACCTAACGCTCACCTCCTCTCCTGCGGAGGTCAACAGCTGCTCTTGCTGGTAGCTTTGGAAACAGAACCAGTAGTAACTGTTATAGTGGGCCCCCCACATAGCGGTAATGTTCTCATCGCTAACTTTTTCTTCACAGGGGGGCTCATTTTTCGAAGCACTCGTGTCCATTTGTACAACAGTTGGCACATTAATTTCTTGGGTAGCATCTTGATCTGATATTTGCAGTTTTTCTAATTCATTTTCAATAGCTGTTTTGACTTCTGTTTCTTTGTCCTCACTATTGGGACAATCTTTGTCGTCATCTTGCAAAGCAAATTGTTGAAGATCTTCACTATTGAAGAGCGGGGTTGTTTCAGTGAGAAAAGGAGCGAGAAAATCCACCGAGCACACTCTAGCTACTCTAGATAGAGGAACGTCGGGATAAGTTTGCTTCCAACCATCGATCAAGATCTGGGGGCCATTAGCTAGCCAATGGATGCTCCAGCTTTCATTGGAGAATGCCGCAGCTTTGATTCGAAGTGCCGTCAACAGTTCATCTGTTTCTGAGTCGAGGGTAGGCTCAGACTGGACTGGTTTAGAATCCTGCACGGGGATGAGGGCAAGACATAATTATATAAATTTTGTTCAGGATACAGTAGACTGAGGGATTTCATGGAAGGCATTTAGTGAGGCTATTGCTGTTGTATCACACAATATGGTATGTACCCAAAATGAATAATTTTTACATGGAGCACAAAATTCTCACTTCGTCTGTTTTCCAGGCTCCAGGCATGCCAGCTGCCTTGCCCAGTTTCACCTCATCCCAGTCTATGTTGAAGTCGGGATCATTGTAAGCTGACTCCTGCTCTGCTATATGTACCAGCTGTTTTGTGGATGCAGTGTACTCCTTGTACTCCCTACCAGCATCACCACGACCACCCGAGTGAGCTGGAAATAGAGTGTATAACATTAATCATGTATTGGCTCTGTAACTAGTCTAGAGTTCTGGTGACCCAAATTATGATTTATGATTTATGACATATGAAACCTTTTTGAAGGAGCTAAGACTCCATTGACATAATATACTTATAGATACGTACAGGTCTAAACTAAGCACATCCGAAACAACACTATTAAATATAACACATAATTGTCTCTAGTCTTTGCGTAAGTTCACTTACTTCCATTAGAGAAGCCAGTGTCTGCAGGAGGGACAAAAAAATCGTCTCTTTTATCCACCTTTTTCTTCCTCTTCTGTTGTGATGCATTTTTGTGGGTGTGGCCACCATTACGTACAGATAGGGGGTCACAGTCTTCCTCCTATAGCAAAATGTGTAACCAAGATTCGTTTTCATTTCTCAAATGCATAAATTATTTACTGTAGAAATGGACATTTCTAAAAAGATGTCACCAATTGGTAAATTTCCCTGCATTTCAAGTAACATTACCTCATCCTCAAGGTCTCCATAAGAATTGACGAACATCGTCGGAAGTCCAAGATCTTTCATTTTGGCAAACTCAATATCCAAACCTACAGAGAAACGTTACGTGATAACAAGAGCATATGAGTAGATCTACTAATTTGCTCCTGGTGATAACCTGCAATAGCTGCTAGTGTTCTCACTTGGGTCAAGCAGATCTCCGCAGGTAGCTTTAAAGTCCTCATACTTTCTCAGAGCTGCCTTCATTGTTTGGTCCTCATCATCACTCACGCAGCCATCATCACGCACCTATGTAGTATCATAGATTAGTAATAAACCATAACAACCAAGGAGCTACATTCCACAATAAGCTATTGGGGCAAATATCTGCTTGGCATCACATATCGAAAAGAAGACTTCAAAATAGTCATTACTAGTTACAAGCTGTATGAGAATCCTACCTCTTCTTCCATAGCCTCATCGTCCACTGTAATGGACTCATTGACAGCAGGTTCCTCCTCATCAAGCTTGACTCTCTTGGCACCCTCATCACTAAAGGAAATAATTATAGCAAAACCAATAGTAGTATCTGCATCCCTCCTATATTAAAATTGGAGGTCGTTGCATGCACTGCGAGTCTGATAAAGTGGGCCAGACTTGTACTGAAAGCACTCGCTTAGGTCTTATTATTTTAATGCTAATCCATTCGTCATGCACCAGATTAAAGGGGAAATGTGTATGAACATTTGTGTGTGTTAAACGTGGCTACCTGAATGAATTTTGAGACAGGTAACAATGGTTGACATCTCTTTTGACCCCGCCCCCCTCTCCACTGCTCCCCCTCTTGTAGACCAGCATTCCGAGACGAGTGTGATAGGACGGCTTCTGAACAGACATGATAGTTAGGGTACGGGTGCAGTGGCTAGACTGTACTGCACTGATTGAGATCCTCAACTACTCAGGAAAAGCAAGGAAACGTTCTGTGGACGATGCCACGTGGGTGAATTTATTGACCTCGGTTATAAGCCGCATCAACAAGATAATTTTTCACCAACGAACAGCAAGCTGTTTTTTGACATGACAGAAACAATGAGAAAATAAATGATCAGTTATTGTTCCGTCTTTTTCCTAGTGGTGGATTATTGAGTGTAAACGGCTGCGTTCCTCCGCTCAGAGTAGAGGGTCCGGGGAATCCAGGGGTAGTCGTGCTGACTGTTCCAAGAGTGGACAGGGCCGGCTGACTCATTGAGGCTCCTCCTCCTAAACCACCCCCCAGATTCAGGCCCCAGCCTGGGGTTGTGTTAGTCAGACCCCCACCCAGGTTGAGACCACCCCCTGCAGAAACAAACGATGGTAACTAACATGCTTGACACAACATAGACTGGCATTACATGTACACCCTATATACAGTGTATACAGGAAAACTCTCACTGCACACATTAGTAGCAATGAACTATTGTTTCAAGTGTCGTACTATTTGCTCCTATTGATACAGTGGGTTGCAGGCCGGTTGGTCTCATCCCACCACCACCAGTGTTCATCAGTCCTCCCAGGCCAACCCCACCACCTAGACCAGAGGGTACTGCACCTGCATCACACGTGGTGGTCACATTGCATTACTGCATTATACAAAAGTTGCAGTTGAATATAAAAATACAGTCCTTGTAAAAACACACACAACACCTCCTCACACGCACACACACACACAACCCCCTACATGTACCTGGTGCAGATGGGTAGGTGGTAAGCCCTGTGGACATCTGGTTAATGGTAGAAGAGAAGGGAGAGGGGCCAGCAGGTACCACATCCCTGCTCTTGTCTGCATGGACAGAACAACAGTAACAGTAACTAATTATACAAAGTACAGTGGAAATCAATTCACAAACCTAAGAAACAACCTATAGCAATTGCATCCAGTAACAAAACAAATATCGTAGGTATGTATACCCACGTAGCGTTAAATAGAGCATCTTTGAACGGCCATAACTTTATTTCCGTTGATTATAATGTTATGATTTTCTGAAAGCTTGAGAGAGGCTAGTGTTAAAATCAAAGTCTATTTTGAGCCTGTTTTTGCCAAAATTCCATGGCCTATACATGTAGGTCTTTTCCCAAAAATGGTCTGGAGATTTGAGCATACCATCTGAACGAGCTCCTTCTAAGCTTCCAGAAAATCATAAAATCGTTGAATTTGGACAATCAGAACTCTTCACAGAGCAGACTAAAGTAATTTCAAAATGAAGGGGACAATTATCACACGTACATGTATCGTTAGGCATTTTGTACAAGGGCATGTACCTTTCTTTGCTAATTTTCGCCTCTCTTCAAACACATCAGTGGAATCTTGGAGCACGACTCTTCTGTAGCTCAGATACTGCTCCTTTAGGTTCTAGTGAGGAACAAAGTTTGAGCAATAAAGAGAATCAATCAATATATGCATACGCATACACATACAGGTACAATTGGTGTAATCCTATGTTATGAGGTACCTGTACGTGTTCGTGGGTGGTCTGTAGTTGAGCGGCCAGAATCAGGAAGGGCTTGTACTGCAACTGAAGGATGTCTATGATATCTGTGTGAAATGTGAAAAATACATACTTTGCATAAGTGTGCATGTGGAGTTCATACGCATAACATACATAAAACAGTCATTTACATTGTCTAAAACCACCAAGAATAAGAGATTCTTAATTCTCACACAAGTGTAAACTTGATCGATTGACTCACTTTGAGGGTTCATTCCAGCTGCAGGAGCAATGGCTGAAAGGTGGCTCTCCAACTCCTCTATCTCACGCTTGTACAGTGCCATCTTAGCCTCAAACGATGCCACAAGGTTATGGAAATATCTGCAAAGTCAGGCAGCAACACTTGAGAATCAGTATAACACGTATAGACAGAAAACTATTTTCAACCTCACATACAGTAGGGGGAGGGAGAGGTACATACAGTAGAGGGAGGGAGAGGCACATACAGTAGGGGGAGGGAGAGGCACATACAGTAGGGGGAGGGAGAGGCACATACAGTAGGGAGAGGGAGAGGCACATACAGTAGGGAGAGGGAGAGGCACATACAGTAGGGGGAGGGAGAGGCACATACAGTAGGGGGAGGGAGAGGCACATACAGTAGGGGGAGGGAGAGGCACATACAGTAGGGGGAGGGAGAGGCACATACAGTAGGGGGAGGGAGAGGCACATACAGTAGGGGGAGGGAGAGGCACATACAGTAGGGAGAGGGAGAGGCACATACAGTAGGGAGAGGGAGAGGCACATACAGTAGGGGGAGGGAGAGGTACATACAGTAGGGGGAGGGAGAGGCACATACAGTAGGGGGAGGGAGAGGCACATACAGTAGGGGGAGGGAGAGGCACATACAGTAGGGGGAGGGAGAGGCACATACAGTAGGGGGAGGGAGAGGCACATACAGTAGGGGGAGGGGGAGGCACATACAGTAGGGGGAGGGAGAGGTACATACAGTAGGGGGAGGGAGAGGTACATACAGTAGGGGGAGAGGTACATACAGTAGGTGGAGGGAGAGGCACATACAGTAGGGGGAGGGAGAGGTACATACAGTAGGGGGAGGGAGAGGTACATGTACAAACACTGGGGTTGCTTGGAATTGTATCCAAATCAGTACGTACATGTCAGGGGCAGTGTTCTCGTGCTGCAGTCCAGCTGGCAGTTCTTGAGTTCTCTGAGCAACTTCAGCATTCATCAGCTCCTGTATAAATGAGAGTTTAACTAAAACACACACAAAGCCATAAAGGGTCCACGTTTGGATAAATATATGTGATGTATGAACATAAATATCTTGCCTCGGATGTTTCATTCTTCAAGAATCCCACAACTTGGGAAGCTTTCGATATTTGAGATGACACGGTAACAAGGGCCTGCATAGTTCACATCATCGATAATTGTATGCATCATCATTCACTCAGAATACAGTCACCTGCTGTTGTGCAGCTGTCTCCTGTTTAACTCTCTTGAGGGAAGAATCAGAGAACTTGCTTATTTCATCACTTGTCTCTTTCTGGGACTTGAGAAATCGCTCGTAATTGGCCACCAGCTGGCTAAGGAAGTCAGGTATCTCCTCGTCCAGCACTGACTGGGGCCTGTACAGAAGGTAGTGAGGGTCATGTATGTGTAATGATCTCTTGCTGTTGATACTGTGTATACAATGCTAATAAATATAGTGATACAGAAACTATCAGTGCGTCAACAGTTAGACAGACATGAGGTAAATTTTGCAGATACCCTTAAAAAAGTACAGTACTCGTAAGTCAAATTTAAAGCCAGGTGAAGACTTAAGGCTAGGTTTGGTCAAACGTACCCAGTGCTCTTTCCTTTCCCAGTGATAGTGGCTGGGTCAACACCACCCAGTCCCTTACTCTGATGAGTGGGGGCGATGCTCGTTGTTGTGACCACACCTCCTAGTTTCAGCCCACCCCCAGACGACATAGCAGCCATGCCCCCTAAGCCACCGAGGGAGGGTAGTGTTGATGTTATTGTAGCACCAGGGAGAGTGCCCAGAGCTCCACTGGACTTGAGACCAAGGGATAAGCCACCACCTACAAGGATGTGTAGTTTGGGCTTGTATTGGGGGGCAGGACATATTCCCGTTTTGCAGTGCAGTATACATGTACAGTCTATTACATAGAGGTAATATTTAATGTAGGGCACCACAGATACGCACTTCTAAAAAGGCTGTGGCATAAGTTGAACGTATTTTAATCGGCCTTGAATCGAGGCTAGGAGATGTATATTCAGATAGTGTATTTAGAGTGGGGCAACTAAGTATTGCACACCCTGACCTGTGAGGCCAGATAGCTGAGTGCCCTGTGCTGCAGTGGCAGTGGTCGCTTTTGTCAACCCACTAAGACCAGGAGTTATTTGTTGAGAGGTTTTGCCGAGGCCGAGGGTGGTCTGTGTGGAGGGGATGCCTGCTGACATTTGTGACAGCTGGAGACCTACGAAGAGAGATCAATACAGTTTAAAATAAATGTATCGCTTTGATTTACCAGAAGATGTCCCCAACTGAAGTCCACCAGTGGCTTGTTGACCTAATTGCAATCCAGCGGGTTTCTGACCCAACTGAAGTCCACCAGTGGCTTGCTGACCTAATTGCAATCCAGCGGGTTTCTGACCCAACTGAAGTCCACCAGTGGCTTGTTGACCTAATTGCAATCCAGCGGGTTTCTGACCCAACTGAAGTCCACTAGTGGCTTGTTGACCTAATTGCAATCCAGCGGGTTTCTGCCCCAACTGAAGTCCACCAGTGGCTTGTTGACCTAATTGCAATCCACCACCTAACTGAAGTCCACCAGTAGCGGCGTGTGTCTGCTGTGCCAACTGAAGTCCGCCTCCTGCCGCCGCTAAACTCGTTAGACCACCCAATTTCAGCCCACCGGCTTGCGACGTCTGCTGCCCTAAATTCAATCCTAGGCCTTGTCCTCCCATCTGCAAGCCACCGGTCATCCCTCCTAGTTGGAGTCCACCACCAGGCTGAGGGGCTGTAGCGCCTCCCAGTCCACCCAGTCTCAAACCACCACCACCTGTGGGTACGTACGTGGGGACAATTAAATAATTACGGATGTATCGGATGGCAGGTTTGGTTCAGGCGTAATTATTTATACCTAGACCTGGCTGCTGATTTCCAAGCCCCGACAGTCCACCACCAAAGTTCAGTCCTCCTGGGGAAGTTCATAGAATTAATAGCAGTGTAAGCTAGCTACTGATTACATCAATCTGCTATTTACGGATCTATATTTTACCTCCGGCTTGCATTTCTTCTTGATCTTTTATCTTATAATTATATGTACATGAGGTACATTTACATGTAGGGGTTAAAGGTTAAAAGTTAAACCGTTTTTAAGGTTGAAGGTTAAAAGTTCAAATGAACCCCTTCAATTTTCTTCACATAGGTAATTGTTCTAATAAGACGAAACAGTCCTATCCAACTACCTAGCTTTCTACAGAGCTTTGCTGTATTACATTTATATTGCACAAGAGGTGCTCATGAACTTGGTTTGGTGCAGCTGAAAGAGGAATCTCTCATGGATGAGCAGGTGAAACATAACCACTGTGATGTATTGGTCAAATTGTCACGTCAGTAGTCAGTGTCCAGGCTCATGTGATCATGGTGATCGCATAATTATCGGGTATCTATATTAAATATTGAATGTGCATATCTATTAATGTGCAAATGGGAAAGACGTATTTCAATTTTGTGTATTCACCATTGACATTTTGTATGTATGTTTGTTGTTAATTTTATAGTATTGACATGTGTAAGCAAGCAATGTGCAATGACTACTTTAGCTGCTCAAACATTTCATCAAGAGTTCAAGAGTTCATGCATGCTGTTCATTTAGT